>NC_092225.1:28591442-28603942 GCF_036320965.1 Panulirus ornatus | reverse complement strand
CATGATTGGATCGATGGCTGGCTGGCTGGCTGGACGGCTGGCTGGCTACACGGTGGTTGTTCGGGTGACTGGCTGGCTGGCTGGCTACACGGTGGTTGTTCGGGTGACTGGATGGCTGCTGGCTGGCTGCTGGCTGGCTGGCTACACGGTGGTTGTTCGGGTGACTGGATGGCTGGTTGGGTGGTTGGCTTGGTTGAGCGGCTGGTCAGGTGACTGGCTGACAGGCTGGTCGGGCAGCCAGTCGGATGGCTGAAGGGCTAGTCGAGTGGGTGGCTAGCTGGCTGGTTGGGTGGTCAGGTGACTGGCTTTCTGGTCGGGTAGCTAGTCAGCTGGCTAGATACGGCTAGTCAAGTGGCTGGCTAGTTGGTGCAGTGGTCAGGTGCCTGACTAACCAGTTCTCTGTCATTAAAGCAGTATAGAAGGTCTCTGGACCGATTTATAACTCGAACCTAACCAGACATATTGTTGAGGGTACAGGGGGCTGCAGACTACGGCCCTAAACAGCCCAATTGATCAGGTGAGCAGCTTTGGTCTCGACTGAGCTGTTGGCGGAAACGTGCGTCGTAAATAACAACTTTAAGACATACGTATACGGACTTGCTTCTTGACGTAGGTCTGGCACCAGGAGAGCAATGTGGCGACCTGGGCAACAGTTCTAGCGAATCCTTTCGTGATTTGTGTGGTGATGTTAGGGGGGGAGATGGCAACGATTTGGGGGAGCTGGAAGCGTTTGTTTGAGGACTCTTTGAGATGGTGGAGGCATGACCCCCCAATACGTCAATTATGGAGGTACTACACTTGGTTACGGTATGGAGTCACCCGTGAGAGACCTCCAGCACCAGATAACACCCGCCCGCTGCTCCCGGGCCAGTCTCCACCACGACCAGCCAATAATCTCCTCCAACACAACTGAAGAGCTTCGACGTCCACACCTGCGCTGGTGATGGTCCAGAGTACAATCTCTGACGTAACCCGTTTACTGGTCACTGGGTCGTGTGTGTGTGTGTGTGTGTGTGTTACACCATGATACTCGATGTACTTGTACTACAGTACTATACGTATCCACAGTACGGTAGGTACAGTGTACATCCACCCTACGGTACACACACACACACACACACACACACACACACACAGGCCCCCGTATGTGTACGTGGTAACATGAAAGAGAATGTGCGGTAATTACTGTTTACCTTGCCTTATATAGCCTTGTGCCTCCTTTGTTCACTCAAGCTGTTGGAGGCCGAGGCTCCTCCATAGGCCCACCCCATCCAACACACCCGGGCTGCTCTACCACACACACACACACACACACACCGTTCCTACTGCTCCAGTCATACCCCCGTGTGCAAAACCTGCCAATGAAGAGTACAAAGTCAATAATAGCTGCAGCCAGCGTACCAAACAGCTTAACGCTCCTGATGTATATACTTTCACTTGCTGTACCCAGTGCGTCTTTCGAGGTTAGTGGCAATACTTCCAAAGTATAAATCACACACGTCTCTCCCATCTACGGCCCAGACAGCATAGCCTTGTGGCGACCAGCCCTTCCTGCTTGTTGATATTACAGAGTTCGGTGTCGGCTGTGATGGTGTCAGTGTCGGCTGTGAGGGTGTCAGTGTCGGCTGTGATGGTGTCAGTGTCGGCTGTGATGGTGTCAGTGTCGGGTGTGAGGGTGTCAGTGTCGGCTGTGATGGTGTCAGTATGGGCTGTGCGAGCGACAGTGTCGGCTGTGAGAGCGACAGTGTCGGCTGTGAGAGCGACAGTGTCGGCTGTGAGAGCGACAGCGTCGGCTGTGAGAGCGACAGTGTCTGCTGTTAACAAGTTGTTAACAAGTTGTGAGTATATTTTCTTACAGCCCAGTTAACGCCATCTTACGCATTCTCTAGGCTGTTACCAGGTGGGTGCGTATCCAAACGCTTACGCACAGTGTACATTACACCAGTACTTTGTTCCCAGCGCCAAGAAAAGCAGAGAAAGGATCCAAAACAGTGAAATACGAGCAAATCAAAAGTAATAAACACGGTGGGAGAAAAAGAGTGGAGGGAGAGAGAGAGAGAGATGATGATACAGATAAGCAAAAGCAAGTAAACAGATACACCAAGCGACAGAAACACACGCACACACACACACTTGATCTGGATCGTGTAAATGTAAATAAAATAATCCCGGGCTGTTACGCCTTTGGGCCACACCCTAATTAAGATAATTCCATACTTCATTACATAAGTGGAGTGGCTCTATGATGACCCCCCTTCAAATCCTTCTCCACGATGCTTTGAGGTACTACATCCATCAAGAGCGAAAATTCTCATATTTATCACTTCTCCGTGGACCCTAGTGTAATAAGGTGGGTACCGTGGTGCTCAGAGCGAAGTAATTAATGTATAAATTACGATGGAGGAAACTGATCCCTAATGAAGACATTGCTGGAGCGTTGACATGGGCGGGCTGGAGCGTTGAAGCGTTGACAGGCAGGGCTGGCGCGTTGACAAAGGTGGGCCTGGAGCGTTGGCAACGTTGACAGAGGAGGGACTGAAGAATTGGCAGCGTTGACAGAGGCGGGATTGAAGCGTTGGCACGTGGACAGAGGCGGGACTGAAGCGTTGGCAGCGTGGACAGAGGCGGGGCTGGAGCGTTGGCAGCGTTGACAGAGGCGGGACCGGAGCGGCAGGCAGTACAAGTTCTGGTATTATCCCGGTAATGCCACTAATTTATTCCATTAAGAAGGGCCTTATGGTAATTCATTCCACTTGGCCAACTTACAGAAAAATAGCGAAGTGATATAAGTTCCAACAGGAGGAAGAGAAGGAGGAAGAGGAGGAAGAAGAGGTGAAGGAAGAGGTGGAGGAAGAGACTAAACATGAAAACAGGTGAACACAGGATGCTGGAGGACGCGGAAAATAAGTCAGAGGAAATTAATGGAAGAGACGAAGAAACTGGGAAATACATAAAACATGCAGGGAAATCCGGGTATAGAAAACTGGAGGTGGAGGGGGTTGTAGATAGATGCGTTATAGAAACAGGGGAGAGGGTGTCACTGGACTCCACCTGAATGTGGTTTCCCCCGCGAGTGAAAAGGCACCTTCGGCGAGGTTGCGTGACGGTCCGTGGAAAGAAAGAGACCTTCTCACTCCAAAGAGCCCACCACTTCCCTGCGACTGATTGCAGGGTAACCTTAAAAAGGCATGCAGAGAGGGAGAGAGAGAGAAAAAAAAGGGAATTATGTACAAACTATGGTAAGATGCTCCTGTGGAAAAGCATAAATGAAAACAAGGAGGCAGCAGATACAGCAAATATCTGGGCTAGAGAAATGTGGCATAAGGTGGCCCGGAAATGTGAACCGAATGATTCTTATTCCTAACACCTAAATGACCTTCCCGCTTAAACGAGTCAGTCAGCGTCCGAACAAGCGAACAATGGCCTTTATTCACTCACATCCAGTCTCTCAATGTTACATACAATATCTTGTGATTTACATAAATATACTAAAGAAAAATAAGACCGAAAGATCATAAATTAATAAACGATGAATAATGCTTTAAAGCTCGTAGAAGAGAGGGAGGACATAATGAAGACGTGTGAGATATAAACAAAGGGAGGGCGAGGTGGAATAAAGCTTTACCAGCGGAAGGCGAGGTGCTGTAATCCCAGCAGAACAACACCGTCTGTGCGTGCGTCCGTGAGACAAGGATGGTGTACGCGTACACACGTACACGTCTCACCACAACGACCGAAACCTCACTCACCAACAATGTTCAGACACATAGCTTACCCAAACTTTATCACAACACTTGTTTCCAGGAATATTACAAGACTGACTCGTCACTTTGTTTCGAAAACTGTTCTAACATTTGAAGTGGATCTCCCTCTCCATACTTATTAGACAGAGGCGATACCAAAGCAGTTCGATTCTTTGTTACATGTACTTCATCCAACGATAAGGAACTGGAAATGGAGTAATGATGTTAAAGAAAGGAATTTCCAAACCCCTACCTAGCGCAAGGATATCACTGCATCACACCATCATCATATTACCCCTGGCTCCACTCTACGCTTCCTGCAGTCCATCTTGAGTGGGCTTCAGTGGGTTTGTTTACATCAAAGACGATTAAGGTAAGGCAGTAAGAGCTGAAAATTCCTTACAGTACTTACTGAAATAAAAATCTACAAAACCAAGTCTTCCACTATTGCGAGTCTGTGCCGATGACTTCCTAGTAAAGTTAACTAGAAGCATGCCTCAGGCTAGATTAACTTACGTATTGCTTGGTAGCATGCGAACGCAACAGCTTATTCATGACATGTGAATACAATAGTTTGATCGATCACACATCGCTCGCTACAATTACCACTGTGTACCTGCGGGTGGCAACAGCGCAGCGAGTCACGCAAAGCTCAACCAATCAGCGTTAAGGGGAACGTTTTCTTAACCAATCAGCTTACAAGGGTGGTATCCGCGTCCCTACAGGGCGGGACCTCAACACCACCATCGTTTTTCTCGACGGGTCAGTCGGCTGCGGTCTCGGAACAATAGGAATGTCGAACGAGAAAAGACAATCTGGTCTCGGCCTCGAGATAGCCTCGCCAGACGAACGAACGTTGTAGATGCAACAAATGATGCGGAAATACAAACAAATATTAAGCTAAAAACAAAAAGGGGGAATCCCATACCACAAATACGACCATAGGGTACTTCGATACGATCCAAGAGCACGACGGTAGGGCCCTTGAACACCAAGATATGATCCTCGAACACGACGGTACGATCCTCGAGCAGGACGCGCCAGTGCGATTCATATGCACCACGGGATGATCCTTTCGAGCATGATGGCCTGGCCTCTGACCTACAGCCCTGAGGGGGTGAGGATAGGTCAAAAGGTCATCATACCAAAGGGTCGTACCGTCGTGCTCAAGGGGTTAAACACTCGAGTATAATACCCGCCCCTTGAAAACAACCACTCGACCCACTAAGTGTCATATGATTTAAGACCACCGAGTGTAAGATAACAAATTGCCATCACTGGACGGTCCTGGGTACGATAAATTAAAAACCAATGAAGATAACAATTTTATAGTTACGATAACTTAAAACCAATGAAGAAGATCACAATTTTATGGTTACGATAACTTGAGCTGAGAAACAAGGTGTTTTGTCCTTCCTGTGCCATAACCTAAGCCTCAGAACTAGAGACATGTAATCTACTATGTGCAATATTTTGACCCACAGTGTAAGACAACATGCATACCACAGCATGCTCATCCTATACGTAAGATAACTAGCAATGACATGACCCCATCACTATCATAACTAGCGGCAAGCAATGACCTGACCCCCTGAGTTATATGACCTGAACCACAATCTATGACCTGACCCCTAAGGATGGGCCGACCCCTCCCAGAACGACTTGACCCCCCCCCCCAAAGGTTAAGACAATAATTCAATGTCCCACGAGGCATCAAGCCCTAAGGTTTACTACTTAGATAAGATAACCCATGCTTTACGATATCTCGTTGCTCCTGTAGAGCACCAGACCCCTCGACGCAGACTGGCCACTGTCTTAACTTCCATACGATCATCCAAGGCGTGACTTTACGTAAGCACCGAGAATCATGATGACCCATCCGGTCATTCATCCAGATAAACCCAAGCTCAAGACGACTCTGGCGTGGGTTCTCCATTAAGATAACTCGATAAAGGATAACAGCGAAAAACCATTTCGTCCAGCTAGTCCCACTTGTTACCCCTTCCCACCCAACCCTCCCACACACACACACACACACACACACACACACACACAACACCACGACATTATATATAATTAACCCCCCTTCCCCTCAAGGGGGGGTTAAACCAGGTCACCACAACCGGAGTTTAAAGGTCAACTGTGATAAGCGGCCCCCCTTCTCTCTCCCCCCCGACGCCCCTCTTCCAACCCCGTTGCCTGACCTCTGACCTTCGACCCAACCCTGGCGAACCGGGGGTGAGAGCCGACGGCCGTCATGGAGCGGGGGCGCACACACCACCCCACCACCGGCCGGTCGCACCGGCTCACCATTTATTACGACCAGGTGATCCCGTGACGTCACTCGCTCGAAAGGGAGAAATACAGCGGATAATTTAATGATGATCTGGACGAGTTGATCCGGGGGGAGGAGGGGGGGTGGACACGAGGAGGGAAGGAGGGGGAGGTGAGGTACCGGGGTCGGAGGGGATTCGAACCGCTGGGAATAGCTGCATTTGAACCTGGGGGTTTGAAAGGATAATATAATTGGCCACGCGTCGCAACGCATGCAATTCCAATTACTCCCCATCAACAGCAGCAGGAGACTGTCGCAACTTTACCTCAACAGCAGCAGCAGACTGTCGCAACTTTATGTCAACAGCAGCAGGAGACTGTCGCAACTTTACCTCAACAGCAGCAGCAGACTGTCGCAACTTTACGTCAACAGCAGCAGGAGACTGTCGCAACTTTACCTCAACAGCAGCAGCAGACTGTCGCAACTTTACGTCAACAGCAGCAGGAGACTATCGTAACTTTACCTCAACAGCAGCAGGAGACTGTCGCAACTTTACGTCAACAGCAGCAGGAAACTCTCGTAACTTTACATCAACAGCAGCAGGAGACTATCGTAACTTTACGTCAACAGCAACAGGAAACTGTCGTAACTTTACATCAACAGCAGAAGGGGACTGTCGTAACTTAACATCAACAGCAGAAGGGGACTGTCGTAACTTAACATCAACAGCAGAAGGGGGCTGTCGTAACTTTACGTCAACAGCAGAAGGGGACTGTCGTAACTTTACGTCAACAGCAGCAGGAGACTATCGTAACTTAACGTCGACAAGTCCCCTCTCAGAGCCTTTCTCCGACACCCTGGAGATGCATGGGCAGTACTCTATCCCTGTAACCCGTGGAATAATAAGACATAAAGCGAACAGGGATAAAAAAAAAATAAAACGATTAAATATCTCTTACGCAAGACTTGAGGAAGGGCCGGCCAACCCCGGCCTGAAATGTCATTTTACTAAAATGCCGAATTTACCGGATGTTTACAACACGGTGGCTCCAGACGCAACTGTTTTCTTCTACATTCACTCGTCGGAGTTAAGGTAGACCAAACCACACAGGGACAAAATCGCCTAAGAAAGACACAGGACGGCCGGATACACACAAGACCCAAGTGAATCACTGTGCAAACGTGAACTTAAAACATCACACTTAAGTAATTATCATAACGTGGATGGATCCTACACATACGTACACGATGCACGATCGGCTTTGGTGCCTTGGGATGACAACAGTTGGTAGATGAGCGACAACAGACCTTCCTACGACCAGCCCTTGCCGCGAGAGAGAGAGAGAGAGAGAGAGAGAGAGAGAGAGAGAGAGAGAGAGAGAGAGAGAGAGAGAGAGAGTCACCTTTCTCCTCCCTGTGCCATTAATCGCAATGACAGAAGAAACACACACACACACACACACACACACACACACACACACACACACAGACTCTGCCAAGGCGAAAGTGTGAGGGATCTATAAGAGAAGACCACGTAATTACTCGATCTACATGACCCCTCACTCACTCAGTGAGTAACGTGGATGGATGTGTGCCTCACGAGACCTGGAGGGATCAAGAAAATGACGGAGAATGAGAGATAAAATGAGTGACATGCTGAAGCTTAACAGAGACGGCAGCGCCCGTGGCGAAAACAAAGTTACTTTTCGTGTTAACTAATTGCTTGTCTCTGTACGTGTGTGTGTGTGTGTGTGTGTGTGTGTGTGTGTGTGTGTGTGTGTGTGTGTGTGTGTTCATTCTACCTCAAGATAAATCATGGGGCAGAGTGTACGAGCCCTAAGGGGGAACGACGGTAAAACCCCTGAGAAAAGCATGACGGTATGACCCCCTGAGAAAGCACGAAGGGACGACCCCCTGAGAAACACGACGGTACGACCTCTGGGGTTACTTAAATTCTTCTCCCCCCCCCCCCCCACCAGGACGCGAGGGGTGATCGCCTTCGGTGTACGTCAACTGTCCTGAGGAAGCGTTGGTAGGGGTGGATGCCTCGTGATGCGTCAGTCGGGAGCCTGCTGAAGCAGAGGGGGGGTTTTACCCTGTCTCCACCTCAGTCGCTGACCACACAGACGGGCGGGGGCGACTCACTGCAACCATTCCAACGACACCGAGATTAACTGACCGAACCACAGGGGGGAGGTGTCTTTGGAGGGCGAGGCCTCAGCTGCCCCGCCTTCAGTGCCATCTTGAGAAGCGTTGCAAAACACGCTGTTTAGTCGCGCCACACACGGCGGCGATGCTGACGAACGGATTCTGGTCCCCCCCCCCCACACGTTGTCGCAGGCCCTCCATCCTCCCCTGGCGCAAAGGAGGCCCGGGCGGGGGTTCCTGACAATGGCACGCGCGGCGTCCTCACTCACCCCAAACCCAACCCCGCCCTTGACAAGACCCTACGAGACACATACATCACTGTCTCTTCGACACGGCGAGCGGTGCCTCCCGCCAGAGATCACTGCCCGGGCAGGTCTCCAGCAGTGACTTGAGCGTCGGGTCGTGCGACCGCGTCTCTTTTTAACACCCAGTGTGTAGCACCGTGCGTAAGCCTGGTCACATACACGAGACACGAACTGAATATGTCTCGGTGGGTCGCCGCCGCACTGCTCGCCTTGTGAGCGTCATCTGACGGCGGGCGGGATCGGAAGATGTTGTTGACCTTGTCCATCCACGCTGCAGGTCTCCCGGGCCCTGAACGTCACACCCGCGGAATGAAAAGCTCCTTCCCCACCCTGCGGGAAAATGGCTGAGGAGGAAGGAAAGAAATAGCCATTTTGCTGTAAGACTATACTAACATGCCGGCCTGATGATACGAGAGGAGAGGAAATTGGTTTTGCCTTAAGCCATCCTCAAACGTGCTTCCTGCTCCACCGTGCCATTCTCTGCGGATCTAATTCTGATATGATATAGATCAACCTGACGTCCATCCATCTCTGAAATTACATGCCCGTGTGTGTGTGTGTGTGTGTGTGTGTGTGTGTGTGTGTGTGTGTGTGTGTGTGTGTGTGTTACCGGACTCTGCCTACATGGGGGTTACACAGATATAATAACAAAAACCTTTGGCGAAGCGGCATCAGTGTGGAGAGTACCGTCTCGTCAAAGAACCTCTCATATTTCCCTGCTGCAGGAGGTAGCGCAGCCATGGCCTGCAGGAGCCTTTGGAAAGAGGTTCTGGGGTAGTTATACACGAAACATGACGTACATAAACGTACACACATACACAGGAGTGGCAGTTATGGCATGCTAACCCTGGCTCGTCAGGGCCTGCAGCGACTGGCCAAAGCGGAAGGGGTAATATGCCAAGATGCATCCGGTCTGCCACGCCTTGTGGTCCTCAGGGGCGTCGCGCACCACCATGGTCCAGCAGCCTCCACCCGCACTATACACCACTCTATTCTCACTATACAGGACCTTCCTCCCCTCACTATACACCACTCTATCCTCACTATACACAATCCTACCCTCACTATACAGGGCCATCTAGCTACATCTCATGCCATTATGACATGGCGCCATGATGGTCAATTTTAATGAATCCACGAAATCATCACCATAATTACTGATGTTCTCTCTCTCTCTCTCTCTCTCTCTCTCTCTCTCTCTCTCTCTCTCTCTCTCTCTCTCTCTCTCTCTCACACACACACACACACACACACACACACACACACACACACACACACACACACACACACGGGCTGAAAGTAATTTTGCCTGTAAGGATACGCGTTACGTTAATGGAACTTTTTTTGTAGTGGAAAAAACAATTAGACCAGTTTTCCCGATCTTCACACTGTTTTATCTCTTGGTATTTCCTGCTAAGGTTCGTGCATCACACACCAGGTGGCATTCCACCTCCGTAACCAGGGCGGTCAAAGTCTAAGCCATCATACCACAGGATCGTACCGTCGAGGGGAGGGGGTTGCACCGTCGTGGTGAAGGGCGGTACCATCGTGGTTAAGGGCGGTACCGTCTGGCCAAGGGTCGTACCACCGTCGTGGTTAAGGGCGGTACCGCCTGGCCAAGGGTCGTACCACCGTCGTGGTTAAGGGAGGCAGCATCTGGTCAAGGGTGGTATCGTCTGGTCGAGGGTTGCCAGACCTACACACGCCAGCCAGCCAGCCAGCCAGACAATACACCCAGCACTACTCGTGTTATGGTGGCCAGTCCTGGTGTTGTGGCCTGGCCAGTGTGGTGATACACACAGCTGGAGCGAGACACATCTGGCTCAACACAAACCCGGCACAACATAAGACTGTCTTAACAGACAGCTGGCTCAATAAACATCTAGCTCAACACAAAGCAGGCTCAACATACAGCTGGTTCAACACAATAGTAGGGTCAACACAAAGCAGGCTCAACACATAAATAGGTTCATCACACAGCTAGAAGAACACAAGGCAGCCTCAACACACAACGCTGGCTCAAAAGACATTTGGCTCAACACACGGCAGACTCGAACACACGACCGTCTTTAACAACATATCCTCCAGGTGAAGGTACGTCTCCCACTACACCAGGACCATCGTCAGTATGTACACTGGCTCTGTGTCTGGCGGGTCTGCCTTTCTCCCAGTGTGTGTGTGTGTGTGTGTGTGTGTGTGTGTGTGACACGTACCATTACCCTATGGCAATACTAATGCCACCGATGACACACTTCACCTATACTTCGACTGACCCGAGTGGAAGCATGATCAATACTTAGTATGTATGGTGTATACAACAGCTTCTCACAACACGTAGCTACGGGTATGTGCACATCAGCCTCTCACAACACGTAGCTGTGGCTGTGCACACAACGTCCTTTCAAAACACGTGGTTGTGGCTGTGTACACACCGTCCTTTCACAACACGTGGTTGTGGCTATGTACACAACGTTCTCTCACAACACATAACCATGGAAAGTGCAACAAGATATAATACCACATCGTATGGTTCACAGGTTACAGGAACAGCGCACAAACACGGTAAAAAAAAAATTGACTAAAACCACAACACTGCCACTGAATCAGATATACAATGGCATAATGACGATAATAAGTGTCTTCTTGATGTGTGCTGGCAGATGGCAGACATGGCATAACCCCCAGACTTGTGAGCGAGGGGCTGCTAATTTAGCTATATACTCTGTCGCCCAAGTACATTCCTACGACTCGGAATAACTCGGCATATAATTAAGGAAAAATTAGATGTATCACTCAGATTTCTGAAGAGGCTCCCCACTACAGGGCGTGTTGAACATCCCTCAGAATCTCTTGCGTTACTTCCTCGTCGCTCCTTCCATCAACATTCAGCCAAGTTCTTTACGCCCAAACATGACCAAAGACCAGTTGTTGTCATGAAGCCGTACCTCTGTATATCATCACACGCCCAGGAGTAACGTAACACCTGTAAACAGAAGGCATTTCAGTCTGAACACCTTTAAAATGGCCTATCTCTCCTAGAGACAGGCACGAGCCTATCTCTCCCAGAGAGAAACAGCGACCTATCTCTTCCCTGACGGAGATAACAGCCAATTCAACCAGGCAAGCCCTCCCAGAGATAGTTGAGGCCATCCCAGAGGTAGTTCTCTACGATGGAGGTGGCTGAAACAGGAGGATGAGACCACTAGTGTCCTCGCCCGCCCACCCGCCCACCTCCCGTGCCTCGCTCGCCCACCCACCTCCCGTGCCTCGCCCGCCCGCCCGCCCAACTCCCGTGCCTCGCTCGCCCACCCACCCACAGTGCCTCGCCCGCCCGCCCGCCCACTTCCCGTGCCTCGCCCGCCCACCCATCTCCCGTGCCTCGTCCGCCCTTGCAACATCGCCTGGGACGCCGGACGGAGACGCGTCAGAATATCCAATAAGGCGAATGCTGCGCGGCTCTCACTCCCTCCCTCTCATCCTCTCACTCCTCACCTCTCAATTCGTCACACTTTCACTCCTTATCTCTCGTCACATTATCTCGCCTCCCCAGCCTGTGAAACTAACAAGGTATACTTACAACAGCTTATCGTAAATCTCAATGTGGGGATTAAATAATTCAACAGTGGGGATTTACGTAATTAGCTTCACAATGTAGGGATTTACTTCACTAATTTCACACTGCAGGGATTTACACTAAAACCTACACTGTGCGCCGGGACCTACACCCAGCAGGAGCAGTAGCAGGGAGTTAAGGGTGGCAGCGGTCATGGATCCCAGCAGCAGCAGCAGCAGGCACCTTTAAACTATTATCTGGTAAGCTGACTGCCCGCGAGGCTGGGTGGTGGTGGTGTTGTGGTGGGGAGGAGGCCTGGGCGATGGTGGAGGAGGGCAGGGTGGTTGGTGTGGTGCTGGAGAGGAGGCCTGGTTGGTGGAGGTCTGGTGGGGAGGAGGGCTGGAGGGCTGAGTGATGATGCTGTGGTGGACGAGGGGTCTGGGCGGTGGGGCTGTTGTGGGGAGGGAGCTAGGTGG
>NC_092225.1:27666442-27668942 GCF_036320965.1 Panulirus ornatus | reverse complement strand
TCTAACTTTGGACTGACAGTCGACGTGAAGAGCTTGAGGCCTCTGACAGTCGTCGTGAAGAGCTTGATGCCTCTAGACAGTCGACGTGAAGAGCTTGATGACTCTGACAGACCACGTAAAGAGCTTGAGGCCTCTGACAGTCGTCGTGAAGAGCTTGATGACTCTGACAGACCACGTAAAGAGCTTGAGGCCTCTGACAGTCGTCGTGAAGAGCTTGATGACTCTGACAGACCACGTGAAGAGCTTGATGACTCTGACAGACCACGTGAAGAGCTTGATGCCTCTGACAGACCACGTAAAGAGCTTGAGGACTATCTCTATATTGACGTACCTGAGTGTTGCCGTCATGTTTGATGAGAGAGAGAGTTTACCTCCGGTCATATCTGCCAGGAGAGAGAGAGAGAGAGAGAGAGAGAGAGAGAGAGAGAGAGAGAGGTTATCTCCCTTACTGGTCTCCTGACGCGCGGCTGCAGCGACAGGTTTGGTGCAATGTCGACTCCCAAGTCCCCCTTCACACACCAAATTCCTTCGGCCTTGTGGCCCCCCTGGACTGAGCCTTGTGACCCCTGAACTGAGACTGGTGGCCCAAAGACCGAGCCTTGTGAGCCCCAGGGCCGAGCCTTGTGACCCTAGGGCCGAGCCTTGTGGCCCCTGGACTGAGCCTTGTTGCCCCTGGACTGAGACCTGTGGCCCCCAGGGCCGAGCCTTGTGGCCCCTGGACTGAGGCTTGTGGCCCCCAGGGCCGAGCCTTGTGGCCCCTGGACCGAGCCTTATGGCCCCTGGACTGAGCCTTGTGACCCCAGGACCGAGTCTTATGGCCTCAGGACTGAGACTTGTGGCCCCAGGACCGAGCCTTTTAGCCCTGGACCGAGCCTTGTGGCCCCAGGACCGAACCTTATGGCCCCTGGACTGAGCCTTGTGACCCTGGACCGAGCCTTGTGGCCACTGGACTGAGACTTGTGGCCCCTGGACCGAGCCTTATGGCCCCTGGACCGAACCTTATGGCCCCTGGACTGAGACTTGTGGCCCCAGGACCGAACCTTATGGCCCCGGGACTGAGACTTGTGGCCCCTGGACCGAGCCATGTGGCCTCTGTACAAGCAGAGTGACCCTTTAATGCCAGCCCCTGAATGCAAGTGTCTGCACGTCAGTATGTATATGCGTACGTGTCTGCAATGGGCAAACCTGCTTGCAAACACCTGCATGCATTCCCCATAAAACAAATCAAACTGTATCCGGTGCAGGATCAGGCCTGTACCTGGTGCAGGACTGTATCCAGCTGGTACAGGACTGTATCCAGCTGGTACAGGACTGTATCCAGCTGGTACAGGACTGTACCTGGTGCAGGACTGTGTCCAACAGGTAGGATTGCACCTGGTGCAGGACTGTATCCAGCTGGTACAGGACTGTATCCAACTGGTAGGATTCCACCTGGTGCAGGACTGTATCCAGCTGGTACAGGACTGTATCCAACTGGTAGGATTGCACCTGGTGCACGACTGTATCCAGCTGGTACAGGACTGTACCTGGTGCAGGACTGTGTCCAACAGGTAGGATTGCACCTGGTGCAGGACTGTATCCAGCTGGTACAGGACTGTATCCAACTGGTAGGATTCCACCTGGTGCAGGACTGTATCCAGCTGGTACAGGACTGTATCCAACTGGTAGGATTGCACCTGGTGCAGGACTGTATCCAGCTAGTACAGGACTGTACCTGTTACAGGACTGTATCCAACTGGTAGGATTGCACCTGGTGTAGGACTGTATCCAGCTGGTACAGGACTGTATCCAACTGGTAGGATTGCATCTGGTGCATGACTGTATCTAACTGTTACAAGAATGTATCCAGCTAGCGCAGGACTGTACCTGGTACAGGACTGTATCCAGCTGGTACAGGACTGTACCTGGTGCTGGCCAGGTGAGACGGGGTTGAGCCAGTAGTACCTGTGGGACACATGTTGTGCAAGTCGAGCCAACATCTGCATTCCTTTCCTACTTGCTCTCGTGGGGGAAAAAAAATCAAGTATATTTATATACACGGCCTCCTCATACGTTCTTCCTGGATAAAATAAAGTTCAATTCAAAATACAATAACAACAGAGCGAGGGGCACTGGAGATGACACGGGTGTGTGTGTGTGTGTGTGTGTGTGTGTGTGTGTGTGTGTGTGTGTGTGTGTGTGTGTGTGTGTGTGTGTGTGTGTGTGCGCATTTGTAATCAAATGCATAAAAAAAATTCTAAGACAGATGTGACAGACGTATCTTCGCTGTTTAAGAGCGATGGATGAACACTACATGAGAATGACTTGAGAACATGGTTACTGTACACACCAGAGAGCAATGTAAGGCATATGACAGTAGAGAATGGTCCAGTGGTGAGGACCCACACACACACACACACACACACACACCGAGTGTAAAACTCCCTACCCTGTACGGTGCAAGTAGGAAAACAAAACACACACACACACACACACACACACACACATACACACACACACA